>NW_027069990.1:486156-520153 GCF_002906115.3 Quercus suber
CTTATTGTTTATCTTTAAGTGTATCAATGCATATATATGGGGTTACAAGCTAGTATTCCTAAATTTGAAGACGATTAAGCCAACATAAATCCCGCTTAAAATATTCATTTCATCTCAATTTTTTTTTTCATAATAAATTAACCAATCAAATAAATAACGATGTAATATTCCAAAACTTGAAAACTATTAAGGCAACATTAATTCTGACTAAAATATATTCATTTCATCTCAAGAATTATTTTTTCATAATAAATTAACCAATTGTTATGAGAACCATTTATTAAGTTGACAAATACCGACATAAAAATCTTAGTCAAGGCAATAACTAGATTATAATTCTGTTTATATATATATATATATATATAATTGATAATTGGAAGAAGATGAATTTGAATCATTCCATTGAAAATATTAGGAGGTGCCAATATAAACTCTAGGACTCTTGATAACTAGATTATAAATTGTTAACTAGCAAAAAAAAAAAAAGGTTGTATAGCACTAAAAGTCTAAAATTATTCTAAGATTCATTGAAGCAATAATTTTGCCTTTGACATTGCTAGATTTAAGGTGATAGCTAATACATCACAAATTTATTTTACGTAACAATAAAATATGACACTAATTTTACATTTACTAGATTTACATGTGTGAACTCTTATACTGGCTCAACAAAATTAGAGGCCTAAGGAAATATATTTAAATGTGGCATTTTTATAATCACTTAAATAATTTTTTTTGAGGAACCCACTTAAATAATATTTAGCTAGTGTTTAATATCATAATTTTTATATAACAAAAATCCATTCTTTTTTATTTTGTAATACTTTTTTTTTTTGTTGGACAAATGCTAAAGATATAACAAATTTTACTACAAAAAAACTTGCAAACGATATAACAATGAATGTGATTAGTGATATTTTAAGAAGATAATAAACATATATTTGAATAGATGATGTTAGAGAAATTATAAATTTTACAACATGAGTCTTATAAAGATGCATCATCAATCACAAAAAATTAATTAAAAAATTTATTTAATAAGTTGTTGATGTCCACAAATCATATTGTCACATCAATTTAAAAGTTCTATGTATTTAAATTTATAGTATTTTTGGCATTTTTCTATCTGAATTATTTCTTATGATTAGTGACACATATATTTATAAGACCCATGTATTTAAAGTTGTATTATCTCTAGCATTATTAATTTTTTAAGACTTCTTAAATGTAGAAAAAAATGTAAAACTAATTTTTTGCCCTATATCTCAAAATTTTTTTGTTATAAAAAAATATATCAAATTTGCCCCAATTTTGGGCCCTTTCTCTAGTAGGTAGGGGTGCTCTTATATTTGTATAAAAGTATAAGACCAATATATACCTCTTTACACTAGTGACTAGACTGTAACAAAAAAAAAAAAAAAAAAACTCAGAAAGTTAATTTATTATGAAAAACACACCACCACTCCCTCTCAAAAAGCAAATTTAATAAAAAAAAATCTAAGTAGGATATTTTTCTGAGTTATTGCTACTTTTCTAAGAGAAACTTGGTCTATAACTCTAAGTCACTGAGATTTAAAAAATGGCCAACATCGTCGGCACAACCATCTAGTCCTTGCCCAATGTGGTTGAATGGTCTTTGTGATTGCAACATCGAACGGACCTGGCCCTTGGCTGATGTGGTTGAATCAAGGCAATTTCAGACTATAAGAGCATCATTGGCATTGTCTCCAACGGTCACTTCTGTGATTTTCACGGTGAAATTGGGTTTTGATTTATGAAGATTTGGAGGTAAATGTGTGTGTGTGTGTGTGTTTTTTTTAATGCTTAATGGTGTGTATTAAAGTTTATTGTTTAGTCGGTAAAAACCTGATGTGACATCTTACCATTGGATGGCATAAACAACCCCTTTTACACGTCCATTTTAAAAGTTATGTTGATATCACAACTTGTAATATAACTCACCCCATGGGCGAGTTGTGATTAGTAAAAGGGTACCGATCACAATTCCCCTTTTTAATTTAATCTCTATGAAGTTTAGGTTGGGCTTGCTTTTATATTGGCAAATTTTTTTGTTTTGTTTTTTTAACTCGCGAAAGTTGGGCTGATCTGATAAATAACCAAGTCCCGACCGGCCCAATACTTGTTTCTGTGTTGTGTCGCCACCTCAATAGCTTCTCTTCAGAAACCTCAAAAACTAAACCCAAAAAAACTAAAAAATCACAGAGACAGACAGTGCGAGACTGCGAGGTTTTCAACTCTTCTCTTCTAATCTATTCTAGGGCTTGACTGCAGCCAACCTTAACCGACCACCATGTACCGAACCGCAGCTTCACGTCTCAGGTCTCTCAAGGTCAGTTCCCTGTTCCTCACTCTAACTAATCCTAACTTTCTGTTTGCTTCCCTAGAAAATGGTAGGTGACACAAAAAAAAAAAAAGGTTTATGAAGTTAAGACATCTTAGCTTAGACTCAAACATCATGAAAGTGTAAAGATTGAGAATTTATTTATTTTTTTCTTAAAAATTTTGACTTTTCGTATGTTAGATCTGATGTTGGTATGTTGGGTTTTGATGATTGGGTATTGGTGTTTGATTTTTTTATGATTTTGTGTTGGGTGGAGAGCTTAATCAGTGATTTGAGTTTGTTTTGTTTAAGCTATATATCTATAGGATTGGATTATCTTAAGGGTTATTAGGAAGAGAAATGTGTTAGTTTTAGTGTAAACTATGGGTCTAATGTTACCTGCTGACTTTTCGTTTTCAGGAATTTTCCTTAGCAATACCAAAATCAGCTTTAGATTCTTCAAAGATTTTTTTTTTTGTCTCTGGTTATGCTCAGACATTGGTTTTTGCTGGGTGTTGCTTTGCTTAACTTATTATATTATTTATGCAACATATGGGTAGTTTTCTTTTTGTACATCACATATATCTGATGTCTTCTAATTTGTTTCAATTCATTTTTGGGATGAACTTTTTACTTGCAACTAGTATTGAATGTGTAAATAGTCTGTTTTATTTTCTGGTGGGGGGAAACAGGTAGGGTTCTTTATGTTTTTATATGTTTCTGGACAAAAGATAACAAATTTTATTGGATTCTCTGATGGTAGCTTGTTTAGTAGTGACCCTACATTTGCATTTTGTTTTATCATGTATCAAAGTAGGAAAGTTACTGGTAAAATTTCATTGATGATGATTCTACATTGATGCCTTACTATTTATGCATCATCCTTTGTAACAAAACTGCTTGAGTAGGGTCGTGTGGGCAATCTGGGGGCCACCAGGTTTGCGGCTTCGAGTGCAGTTGCTGCAAAGACATCCTCTGGGGGTTTCTTCAGCTGGCTGACAGGGGAAAAGTCGGCTACTTTACCTTCTCTCGAAATCCCACTTGCAGGCGTTACTTTTCCCCCTCCACTACCTGATTATGTTGAACCAAGCAAAACTAAAATCACAACTCTCCCGAATGGTGTCACAATAGCTTCCGAAACATCACCTGTATGGGCAAACCTTTTGTATACTTTGATTTGTTTAAATATTCTCGTTAAAGTTCTGCACCATTGTTTTTGTTTTTTTTAATCCTGATCAAGGTTTTGCTGGTTGGTTTTGATCAGAATCCTGCCGCATCAATAGGGTTGTATCTCGATTGTGGTTCCATTTATGAAACACCAGAAACATTTGGGGCTTCACACTTGTTAGAACGAATGGCCTTCAAGAGCACAACAAATCGAAGCCACTTGCGCATTGTGAGGGAAGTGGAAGCAATTGGTGGTAACATTGGAGCCTCAGCCTCTAGGGAGCAAATGGGGTACACTTTTGATGCTCTTAAGACATATGTTCCTCAAATGGTAGAATTGCTAGTTGACGCTGTGAGGAACCCTGCCTTCTTGGATTGGGAAGTCAATGAAGAGGTAATATTTTTTATTTATGTTCTTTTTGTAATATTGAATAGATATAATTATAGAATTCTTAGTGGAAAGAAGCCCTAGTTTGTACTAACCTTTGTGACATAGTGATATATCTCCTCAAACCTGTGGGAGGGGAGGGATTTGGAGTGTTGGAGTTACATTGGCTTCTCTAAAATAGTATAAACCCCCCAAAATGCCTATAATAAGCCCAAACAACTACCCACATTGGATAACCAACACATTAGCCAAAATAAAATTTTACTACAGTGCTCTCTAAAAATAGATAACACAGTGAAGTGTGGGTTTTTTGGTTAAGGAAGAGAGAAGAAAAGGGAGGAAATAGTGAAATATGAAAGAAAGAATATTTAAATAAAATAGAGTTTAGAACAGAGAATTGGATGTGGGTAAAGTGGTTAGCTAAACTAGAAAAAGTTGGTACTTGTAGTATAATGGAGTAGATATTTTGCATAAACCAATGTGAATGCTCTTAGAGAGGGATAAGCCTATTTGTAGCATAATATCTCTAGTGACCATAAATAAGATAAAATAAAAGAGCCTCCATGGATTTCCTTTTCCATTTTTATTTTGTATAGTTGCCTAGCTATTCTTGATCTTTGTATCTTGAGTGGCCAAGGGCTTAATCATTAGCTTTCTTTAATAAACTTGAAAGAGTAGCAAACTACAAATTCCCCTACTTTTCTATGATATATGCTGGACAGTTTTCTTATTTAAGCAAGTGGCATATTGAACTCCTGTTGCTAAATAACTTCCTTTGCCATTGCATGAGCATCAGTTTGGACAATTAAGGAGTTTGATTGTGTTAATTAAAGGATGAGGTGGAGTATAACTACCGAATTGTACTCTTTTTCCCTCAGGAATTCAGTATGAAGCTATTTATTTTTCCCAACTTCTTTTGGTTTCCATGTTATTTTGACATTCACATGTGAGATCAGACAGTTCTAGGAGGCTTTCATGTGTGACACCGTACATAGTTTTAAATCTTCCTGTTTATTTTTGTTTGTAGTAGTCGGTTGCATCAAATGTTCTGATCTTAGTACACCCAATTTTTTTCAGCTGCAAAAGGTGAAAGCAGAAATTGATGAACTTTCCAAGAATCCTCACGCCTTACTATTGGAGGCAATTCACTCTGCTGGTTATTCTGGTGCATTGGCAATTCCTCTTTTGGCTCACGAAGCTGGACTAAACAGATTGGATGGCACCATTTTGAAGGAATTTGTTACTGTAAGACCATGAACCATTTTAAATAGAGCATGTGCACTATTACTTTCATAATGGTGTTTGACGTCTGTATTTGACAATTCTTGGTTGACTTCCATAATTTGATTGTTTTTTCTATATCTTTCTTCTTCGTGTGCATGGGCTTTCTAAATAGTGGTTTATTTCTGTTTTTTAGGAGAATTATACTGCTCCTCGGATGGTTCTTGCAGCTTCTGGGGTTGAACATGAGGAGCTTCTATCAGTTGCAGAACCGCTTCTCTCCGACTTACCAAGCGTGCACCGTGCTGAAGAGCCTAAATCTGTATATGTTGGAGGGGATTACCGTCGTCACGCTGACATAGGGGTATGTATCAATACTATTTGACTTTTTGTTGGGTCATCTAATTAAGAATATTTTATTTATTATTACTTTTAATTTGTGCTGTTACTTATCTGATCAACTCCTTGCAAGAACAGTGCACACATGTTGCTCTTGCTTTTGAAGTTCCTGGTGGCTGGCGTAAAGAGAAAGAAGCTGTCCTTTTGACTGTTCTTCAGGTATTGCATTTAAAATAGATATTGTGCATTTGGGACCAGTGTTCTCCTCACATTCCTTTCAACACAGTCCCCCCTTCCCCCACGCTCCAAAATAAGTTGTAAAATGGCTATGAATTAACAAGTGTGAATCCTGCAGATGCTTATGGGAGGAGGTGGTTCATTCTCTGCTGGGGGCCCTGGAAAAGGGATGCACTCGCGGCTATGTAAGTTTTAAGTTTTACCTAGGTGTTCTCAAATAGTTTGGCTAGATTACTTGGTTTTATTTTGATTATGGTCAGTTGTATTTATTTTGTCCCCTTTCCCTGAAATTTAGTCCCCTTTCTGTGTAATTCTCATTTCTTGTTGAATTTCACCAGCTCATTATGTGAATATGGTGGCAATAGTCTCATAGTTATAACTTGGTTTTATTTTGGTTATGGTCACTTGTATTTAATTTGTCATCCTTTCCTTGAAACTACTTTTCTTTCTGTTTTACTCTCATTTCTTGTTGAATTTCACCAGCTCTTTCTGTGAATATGGTAGCAATTCTTTCTGAGATCTAAATTTATGTTATGTCTGTTTGGATACAGATCTCCGAGTCTTGAATGAATATCAACAAGTCCAATCCTTCTCTGCATTCAACAGCATCTTCAATGAAACTGGATTGTTTGGAATTTATGCTAGCACTGTAAGCAAATATCCTATAACTTCCCATTCTTGTGACTTTTGATCAACACTTTTGGTGGATATACACATTCCTGTAGGGACATGTGCATGTGAGTCTGGTTTTGTATAAATGGCATAATATTTACAAGAATAAAATGATACCGCTGGAGGATGAACTAATATTTTCTAATTAGGTAGGCTTTGATGGCCATCTCATTGTTTATCTTTAATTAAGGCCCTTCACTAAGGTTGTTGGCGTTTTATTTGATGATTTTGGACATTATGCTTGTTTACTGGTTGTGCATTTTATTATTTCATCTTGATTCATATGAAAGGTTAGACAAGAAAACTTTGACACATATGAGCTTAATAACTTAAGTAAATAGTAGCTTTGTCTTAGAGGATGGCTTCTGTTGATACGTATTGATAGTATGGAAATTCTTTGGAAATCAGTTGGTCCAGTGTAAATTTATAATACTTATAGGCTAAATTGCAAATTACACTCCTAAAGTTTGGGAGTGTTTGGATTTACACTCAGAAATTTCAAAATTTGGATTTTATCTCCTAAAGTTTGGGGGTGTTTGGATTTTACACCCTGAAGTTTTAGGATTTCAATTTTACACTCTAGGGTTTGGGGGTGTTTAGATTTTACACCTAAATACCCCGAAACTTTAGGGGGTAAAATCCAAACACCCCCAAACTTCAGGGTGTAAAATCCAAACAACCCCAAACTTTAAGGGTATAGTTTGTAATTTAGCCATATGTATAATTTTTCATTAGTTTGTAATTCTGCAAGTCCATTCATAAATATGGATTATATTGACAAAGAAATGAATTAGCTGATCAATATGGCGAGTTGTTCCTGTGTCTTATGTGGTGCCTTTGGCATGAACGTAATTCTCAATGCTTTGAGGGTCAAGTTAAATATATATTCCTGAAGTCCTTGTATGAGTGGACTTTGTCGCCTACATCGTTTTTAGTTGAGGGTTTCCCAGATTGTTTGACCTCAAGAGTTTTTCATAGATGCTTTTTTCCCCCTTGTCATAGTTTGTCCCGCTGTTTTCAATTAGAGTACTTGGGTAACACTTTTTTTTCCCCTGATTTTAATGGAATTATACACATATTCAAAAAAAGAAAAAAAAAGAATGCAAGGCCCTTTTCTATTTTCTTTGGCTAGATAGTGTAATTTTGTGTATATTTATAGAGTATTAGATCTTTAATATTCTGAATTTGCATTTTTCTAAAACAATTTGAATACTATGCTAGATTTGCTGACATTATTAATTTATTTTGATTATGTGTAAAATTTTTATGCCACCATTTAAGCTTTTTTACTAAGCTTGAGGATGTTCGATTTGTGTACTTAGGTCCCTGAATTTGCATCAAAAGTTGTTGATTTAGCAGCAGGAGAATTGATCTCAATTGCAACACGTGGACAAGGTGTGTTTTGCATCCCTCTCATTCTGTGTTATCTTAGCAAGATTCCTGATACTAAGCCCTCTCTTTTGTTTGTTTCTTTGTTTTATTTATATATTTATTTATTGTTTATGGCTGGTCTCACAGTTAGTCAGGGTCAGCTTGATCGTGCCAAACAGTCCACCAAATCTGCTGTTCTGATGAATCTGGAATCTAGAGTATGTTCCCACCCCCTAGTTTTTCTTTTTGGTTAATTTGTAATTTGGTGCTTGCTTTTATGGGTTTATAATGGTTGTAACTGCAGACAATAGCATCAGAGGATATTGGGAGACAGATTTTGACATATGGAAAGAGGTATGCCATGAGTAGATGGATTATATTTCTCTCCCTCCTATTCAGCACAGAATTTCTTCCCTCTATAATCTGCTTTTGCATCTTACTCTAAGTGTATTCTACTGGACACACTAGGATTATATCATATAATTTTTTGGAGGAATGAATGATAATTGTTGTGGTGTAGTGCAAATGCAAATGAAGGAAACAGAAGCAAGCTCCTTTGTAGTTAGACTATTAGAATATTTAAATATTTACCATAGCCATTGGAGATAATAATTTCCCTGGGAGTTAAATACAGCAGTACTCTGCTATATATAGAAATGAATGTAGAATTGGTCATTTATATTAATTTTGACCTTTGCAGATTGCCTGTGGAGCATTTCTTAAAGGCCGTAGATGAAATCACTTTGGAGGATATTTGTAACATTTCCCAGAAGATTCTTTCTTCACCTCTAACCATGGCATCATATGGGGATGGTAATCTTTTATTCTTTACAGAATTATATGATCTTGTTTTACTTTTTACTAGAACTGGTTAGTAAGTTAAATTCCCTTCTTTTGTGCAGTTCTCAGCGTCCCCAGCTATGAATCCGTTAGCCGCAAGTTCCAATCTAAGTGAGAGTCCCTCTGCATTTCAACTCAGGCATTTTTGAAATAAAAAATTTGTAAGAAATTTTTTTGTTCAAAGCTGCAAATGCAAAGCTTCAACAAGCTGTTATTGTTGTTTGAATTTTATTTTCACATGTGGCATCATTTATTTGTGTTGTCCATGTTTAAAATGCAAACAACTTTATTTTTAATGTAATAAATATTTTCAATCTAGATCTGTGCCAAATCGAACAAGAGAAAAGCCATACTTCAGAGGCCAACTTTGTCCAGGTTTTTGGATGATTTTGTATCTGACATTCTGGGATCTGTGAATAATTTGAGAAATTTCAGGAAAATGGTTATGTAAGTTTGGAGATTTTTAAGTTTCCAACATTCTTATAATGGCCTTTTGTTTCGTAAATTGTCCAAATTTTATTAACTAATTGGTAAATGCCAAAACCACTACCAATTTTATTAACAAAGAAAGTATAAATTGATGTGTCAATAAATGTAATTAGCAACAAATATTATCTATTTGTTACAAAAAAGAAAAAGAATAAGAAAAAGAAAAAGAAAAAATCAACACTCGAACATCCTACCACATGTATGTTCATGTAAGCGTCTCTCTTTTTAACGACCTATAAAAGATGCGAGTGGCCCACGAGGAATATAAGGTTTGTGAGCCCATCTTACAGTGGCCCAAAGTAGGCAAGGCCTAATGTCGCATTTTTTTGAATAGAAATTTTAGATTCGTCAAAGAAACGGTGTCGTTTCACGGTCCACACCTGACCTTCAAGTCTGTCCCTTTTCAAGTCCCATGTCCCCCAAAAAAACGAAGTTGTATATATCCATTTTCCACTATTATTCTAACCGAAGTCTGTCCAAACCCAACTAATTATGGACCTGGTAGGCACCAAGCCCAAAATTGGCATGGCATAATGTCAAAAATTAAACCAATGTGCCCATCAAACAAACGGTGTCGTTTCATCACACCTGACCCTTCAAGTCTTCAACTTCCAAGTCTCAACTTCAAAAAAACACTCCCGAGCCAAAAACCCCAACAAAAACCCCACACCACAATGAAACTCCACCACTTGCCAACCACCGTAGTGACCTCCACGCGCCGCCACTACGCTACAAAATACACAGCCAAAGTAACCTCCACCTCCCCAACAGGCCGCTCACTCTCCGCCGAAGTAACCCCTCTCCCATCATCCCCATACCCCACAGACACCCGCGGCTACCCAATCCCCCGCCGCCACGTCATCTGCAAAGCCACACAAATCCTCCTCAACAACCACAACCAATCACATCCCTCCACGTCGTCATCATCATCATCACCGTTCCTCGACCTCTCCGACTACCTCCACGCCCTCTCTCTCCCTCTCACTCCAACCGAAGCCTCCGAAATCCTCAAATCCCTAAACCACCCTTCCCTCGCCCTCTCCTTCTTCCGACTCTGCCCCTCCATTTCCCCAAATTTCCAACACGACTCCCTCACCTACACGCGCCTCTTCCTCATACTCTCCAAATCCCCCTCCGTCCCCAACCGCTCCCACCTCGTCCGTTCGATCCTCTCCGAGATGGACCGCTCCAACACGCGCGGCACGATCTCCACCGTCAACATCCTCATTGGGTTCTTCGGAAACTCCGAAGACCTCGACCTTTGCATCTCCTTAATCGGTAAGTGGAAGCTGTCCATGAACCCTTACACTTACAAGTGCTTGCTTCAGGCGTATTTAAGGTCCTACGATTCCGACAAGGCGTTTGGTGTTTACAACGAAATGCGTCGGCGAGGTCATACGTTGGACATTTTCGCTTACAACATGTTGTTGGATGCTTTAGCCAAAGACCAAAAGGTATGACAAGTAACATTCTCATAATCTCATTGTTTTATGCAACTCTTAGTATTTGATTAGTCTGATGAGAATTCATAGCGAACCAGTTGAGTTACAAGGCTCTTGGCGATGATGGCTAAAGAAGCTAACTTTGCCTTTTTTAAAGTGTTGCAAGAGTACGCTTAATATATAATATAGTATTATTGGCCATAATTTATGAGAACATAGTGTTGTTGTTTGGGAATGATTTTTGGTATGCAAGTGTGATGTTGAGGAAAATGTAGTTTGTGAGTGCTACATGTGGACATGGTGTCATGTAAGAATTATCATTGCTTGGTTTGATTTTTCAGGCAGGGAGAGCTCAAATCAATTAGATGTTTCAATTAATATGTTTGTTTGTTCAATCTATTTGACATATGCAAATTTGTTTGACATCTTGTTGCAATTGGGAAATGGCTAATAAGATTTTGCACTGGATGACGAACTCAACTCACTGCAAGAAAATTATGGAGTAGTGACAGTACTAAGGCACTTGTAAAGTCTTATAAAGGTAGTTTTGCTAGTATAACGCTTCACATGAGCCGCAGAAGTAACTATCATATAAATACAAGATTTTTAAATAAATGAAATGAAAAGATTATAAGCAAATTTCAACAAAATATGAATTAATCAAGGATTACTGTTTGTATTTGAAGTGACCTGTTCATTGACTTTGTGCAATATGTTTTACTTTCATGGATCCTGATTATCTGATCTGCAGAATTGTGACAGGTTGAACAGGCTTACAAGGTTTTTGAAGACATGAAACGGAAGCACTGTGAACCAGATGAGTTCACTTACACAATCATGATCAGAATGAATGGAAAGATTGGTAAAGCTGATGAGGCACTGGCACTGTTTCAGGAGATGCTAGCAAAGGGCTTTTCACCAAATTTAATTGCTTATAATACTATGATCCAGGCACTTGCAAAGGGTCGGATGGTTGACAAGGCCATATTTCTCTTTTCTAAAATGGTAGAGAATGAATGTCGGCCCAATGAGTTTACATATAGTGTCATTTTGAATGTTCTGGCTGCAGAAGGGCAGCTTGGTAGACTAGACGAGGTTGTCGACATATCAAAGAAATACATGAATAAGTTGATCTATGCATATCTTGTAAGGGCGCTGAGCAAATTGGGCCATGCAAGTGAAGCTCACAGGCTATTTTGCAACATGTGGAACTTTCATGATAAGGGGGATAGGGATGCTTGCCGGTCCATGTTAGAGAGTTTATGTAATGCAGGTAAGACAACAGAGGCTATGGACCTGCTAGGTAAGATTCATGAAAAGGGAATAACTACTGATACGATCATGTATAATACCGTTTTCTCAGCTCTTGGCAAGTTGAAGCAAATTTCTCATCTTCATGATCTTTTTGAAAAGATGAAGCAAGATGGTCCTTCACCAGAAATATTTACGTATAATATTCTGATCTCTAGCTTTGGTAGGGCTGGGAAAGTTGATGAGGCTATTAAAATTTTTGAAGAACTTGAGAACAGCAATTGTAAAGCTGACATTGTCTCATATAATTCATTGATCAATTGCCTTGGGAAGAATGGTGATCTTGATGAAGCTCACATGAGGTTCAAGGAAATGCAAGAGAAAGGATTCACTCCTGATGTTGTCACATACAGCACGCTTATTGAGTGCTTTGGCAAGACAGATAAAGTTGAGATGGCTTGCAGGTTGTTTGATGAGATGCTTGCTGAAGGATGCTATCCTAACATTGTAACATACAATATCTTACTTGACTGTCTTGAGAGGTCTGGGAGAACTGCTGAAGCAGTTGATCTATATGCAAAACTTAAGCAGCAGGGGTTAACACCAGATTCAATTACATATACAGTACTTGAACGGTTGCAAAGTGGTTCACATAGGAAAGTCAGATTTCGCAGGCAAAGTCCGATTACTGGTTGGGTTGTTAGCCCTTTGAGGTAATGGAGGATGAGTTTGGTAAGTTTTGGTAAAGCTTCAGCTAGGCTGCTGTGCAGGAAGCATCTGTGGTTCACAGCAGATGTTGGGAAGCAGCTAGGGGTTGCTTTACAAAGCTGCTGTGTTGATAGCAGGCCCTGACTTTAATAAATTATTTTAATGATCAAAATTTTACCTATGATTTTTTCAAAACTTCCAGAACATTATTTTCTAAAAATTTCTCCTATCATTTGATGAAATCTATATTGGTTATTTCAAATATTCACAGTACTTTTAAAAAAACATTTACCAAAAACTCAGTAAAGGATTTTAACTATATATAGCTGCATCTGCAAAACATTTACCAAAAAAGCTATGGCCTGCTTTTGCACAGCAATTCCTTGTAGGAGCAACTTTTGCAAACTAGAGCACTATCAAACTTTCCTGGAGCGAGCTAAAGTTTTGTAGTATTGGTTTGCTGCTAAGTAGGTGACCATGTTTTTGGAGACCTGGGCATACGTTAATGACATCACACATTCACACCAATGAAGAGGGGGATACCCAAGAAAGTACTTACATATTTGCTGTCACTTCTTTCGAGGGTAAGAAGTGAGCATTCGACTCTCTGGTTGTGCCTTGGAGAATTTTAACCCAGCATGTACACATTTCATGAGTGATGCACCCTTGTTATACACAATAATGTTGTATACTTGTATCTTCAAAACATCAAGCTAGTTTTTGCTTCAATTAAATTTTTGGTTCTAGTTTTTTGTTTTGTATGTTTGTTTTCCCCTTACTATATTAGCCAAGTTGCTTTGAATGACAGTGGCAATCTTAGTTATGCAAATTTTGATGTTGCTGTAACGTGATGTGGTTAAGGTTGCTGATTAAAATGTACATTATTGGTTCACAATTGAGGTGGTTATTGCTTGATTCAATTGTGCAGCTGTAAGTACTTTTGTTTTTGCCTTATCTGTTTCTCCAAATAGTTCATGTGAAATGTATCTGTTACTGTTGTTTATGGACTAACAATATATTATAGGTCTTATAGGTCATACTTGCGATGCAAATCGACTGTCGGGAAAATAGAAAAAGGAGAACAAACTAGGAGAAATTGTTACTGCACGGCAGATTCTGAAAGCCGGCTCAAATCTCTAATTTCAGTTTTAAGGTTTGAGAAGGTCGGGATAACATTTCTAGAAATTAAAAACAAGGTTCCAAAACTTACCTTATTGAATATAGTGTTATTAAGCATTCATCTCTAACCTAGTGCAACTAGATAAACATCTCTTGCCCAATTGGTGTTTGGACCTGATAGTCAATTTGCTTTGAGGTTAACACAGAAAGTGTTTTGTAACTTAATAAAGTTTTAAAAGCTCACCTTCAGTAATTATTAGTTATTCTGATGTATTAGATTGCATCTAAATTTATCGTTTCCCTTACAAATATAAAAGGACATTTATTTCTATCAAAGCCACAAAATCTTCCCCTTCCCGAAGGTCATGCATGCTTGGAGCTTGTCCCTATGAAAGTTGTAGTTTCAATGGTCAAACCAAAAGCATCTTTTCAATTCAATTTTCCAGTTCCAAGGATTTCTTAAGTTTAAGAAAAGGGGGAAATCTTTTTCTAATCCTATACTGTATGTATGCTTGATATGGAAGAAGAAGAAAGGATATGTGATCCGAATATATTCTCTCTTTTCTTCTCTATTTCCTCATTTATCTCCTTCTATCTAAAGGTAAGTCTATCCATCTACCCCTTGCTACTCAAAAAGACAAAAACAAAGCCTAAGCACAATTTTTTTTAAAATTTTTTTAATTTCTTGGGTTTTAAGTGGGCCGAAAATGGTCTTACATGGTAAATTTTAAAAGACAAATACAAGACCCATCATTCTTCACCAATAGACTTATCATAAAAAAGTCGTGTTTGGGAAATGTTGAAAAAGAATTTAGGTTATGTTTGACAATAGTTTTTGTTTTCTATTTTCAAAACCTTGTTTTTGGGAATATAAAGAAAAAATAATTTTCTTGTATTTTTGAAATAAAAAACATGTTTGGTTACTAGGATTTTTTGAAGGAAAAAAAAAAAAAACAATAATATGTTGTTACTAGGATTTAAACTTTAATGCTAACTTATTAAATGAGATAGATTCATTAAATTAAATGTATATTTTTATTGACTTTTGAAAATTAGAAACTGAAAACAACCTTTTGCATGTTTTCAGTTTCCTTCACAAATTGAGTTTTGAGAACAGTTTTTATTTTCTGCCAATTTAGGGTTGGCAAACAAGTTTTTTAGTTTCAAAAATAGAAAATTGTTTTTGGAAACAGAAAATAAGGGGGAAATTGCTTTTGGTTTTTTGTCTCAGTTTTGATTTTGTAAATAATCTAATTTTAAAATTTTTTGAAATAAATTAAATTTTATCTTTTTGTAACATATTTAACATAAAAATTACCAAAATTATATATTTTTGATATATACTATATAAATAAACTACCAAAAAATAAACAATTTCTAAATTGTTACTGAGTGAGTTGATAATTACTATATGCTTATTTGAAACATTAAGGTATAAATAATTAAATATTTTGTTGATTCTTGAAGTTTACCAAGTAGGTGCTATTGGCTCCTAAAATTTCAAATGAGCTCTATTAGCTCATAAAGTTTTAAAAAATGAGTTATATTAGTCATTTTGTAAACTTTTGTTAGTTTTTTTACCTATATGACTAACGGAACAATGATATTGCATTTTTTAATTGACGTGAAATTGTATATTATATTAAAAATTACCCATCATCGTTGACATGTCACTCAAGCTAAAACAGGTCTCCCCAAATCCAAAAGGACCAAAACTGAGAACTGAGTCCTAACTCCTAACCCAATTCCCACCTCCAGCAGCTACTTAGCCCCCATCTGGACCAAGCAAGTTCCAAAATTCCCCATCCAATCCGAGCACGAAAAGGTACTGTGATACTAATTCAATCAACATTTAATTTACAAGTGCTTTTTATGCTTTCAAAACCATTAATAAATATTTTCAAAATCTCTACCTTAAAATACCAAATCCAAATAGGTTATATCACTATTAAAAGAAAAAAAGAAAAAAAAAAAACTAAGCAGATCCATTTTGGCTTGGTTGATATGTCAACTATGATGTGTAATTTTTTAATATAAAAAATATTGTTATGTCACTTAGAATATACTATGTTATTATTCCATTGCCACATAAAAAATTAAAAAAAAAACTAATAGAAGTTAACAAAAAGATCAATAACGTTCTTTTTAAAATTTTATGGATCAGTAAAATCTATTCAAAACTTCAGAAAATAATAGTGCTTGCTTGGAAAATTTCATAGACCAACAATGTGAATCAAAGTCATCTTTTTTTTTACAAAGATTTTTTTTTTAAATTTATTTTGAGGGAGAAAACTGAAATTTTATTAATGATAGGCTTGAAACCGAAAATAATTGTGGTGAGACATCTTTTATCCACACTACAAAATATAAAATATTTCTTGCATATTTAGCCGGACCATGGGCTACTTAATCACCTACTCTCTTAGTGTAAGAGTACAATAATTCATCAAAATTATTAGCTAAAGACTTGACATCATCTATCAACAAACCAATAGGAGATAAGCAGCTAGCATCCTCCCTTAAAAAGCTTTTATCACTGCTAACGAGTCACCCTCTAAGGCAGCTTTTATCATTGTTTTTTTACAAAGGTTAAATGCCAATTATTGCATGATAGTATAATTCATAATTTTCTGTCGGCAAATATGGAATGTACAGACCAATAAAATGACAAAATCTTATCCACGCATAGCACAATGATACTTGCACTCGCCGCATATTCTTCATATCTTATGAATATCCAACTTTTGTCATGGATCAAATAAACAAAAACAAAACAAAAAATCTCTCAACTTTGGTTGAGCTCAGTAAACTCAGATGGTATTTAAAAGTTAGAAGTTAAGAGTATTACAAAATTTTAATTACTTAAAAATACTATAAATTGATGTATTAATTTAAAAGAAATAATAATTAAAAAATTCATTTAATTGAATGATATTAAAAACATTATAGATTTTAGCGCACAAATTTTGTAATTTGAGGTGTCAATTTTTAAACCCAAAACCAAAAGAAATAATTACAAATTATTTATTTATTAATTATTATAATATAAATTTGATAGTCACCTCAAATTTATCATTTTCTTTTGAGCTATTGAATTATCACTGGCCACTTTTGATTGGGAGGTCAATTTATAAGATTCATATCAATGCAGCAATCCTAACTTTCACACGTTTTTCTATGTATAAAAGAAACAAATAATAGACCGAATCTCCACGTTTTTTATTTGTGTGGATCAGTACAAAGCAAAAGACCAAAGAGGTACCTTGTTTCAATCTGGGGAAGAAAAAGAGATAAAAAAAGAAAAAGACAAGAGGCCCAGCTAAGACCACTGGACCCCTTTAAATAGGTCCATTAATGTCTAAACATTTTGAACGTGGCTTCACGTACCCTTTGTATTGTGTGGCTACAAAATGTCAAATTCCTTACCCGGCCCATAAAGAATGAAAAATAATTGTGGCCGTATGGAATGTACAGACC
Organism: Quercus suber; assembly: GCF_002906115.3. Classification (NCBI taxonomy): domain Eukaryota; kingdom Viridiplantae; phylum Streptophyta; class Magnoliopsida; order Fagales; family Fagaceae; genus Quercus; species Quercus suber. Next base: position 503,219 of record NW_027069990.1, read on the forward strand.
AATAAAATGACAAAATCTTATCCACGCATAGCACAATGATACTTGCACTCGCCGCATATTCTTCATATCTTATGAATATCCAACTTTTGTCATGGATCAAATAAACAAAAACAAAACAAAAAATCTCTCAACTTTGGTTGAGCTCAGTAAACTCAGATGGTATTTAAAAGTTAGAAGTTAAGAGTATTACAAAATTTTAATTACTTAAAAATACTATAAATTGATGTATTAATTTAAAAGAAATAATAATTAAAAAATTCATTTAATTGAATGATATTAAAAACATTATAGATTTTAGCGCACAAATTTTGTAATTTGAGGTGTCAATTTTTAAACCCAAAACCAAAAGAAATAATTACAAATTATTTATTTATTAATTATTATAATATAAATTTGATAGTCACCTCAAATTTATCATTTTCTTTTGAGCTATTGAATTATCACTGGCCACTTTTGATTGGGAGGTCAATTTATAAGATTCATATCAATGCAGCAATCCTAACTTTCACACGTTTTTCTATGTATAAAAGAAACAAATAATAGACCGAATCTCCACGTTTTTTATTTGTGTGGATCAGTACAAAGCAAAAGACCAAAGAGGTACCTTGTTTCAATCTGGGGAAGAAAAAGAGATAAAAAAAGAAAAAGACAAGAGGCCCAGCTAAGACCACTGGACCCCTTTAAATAGGTCCATTAATGTCTAAACATTTTGAACGTGGCTTCACGTACCCTTTGTATTGTGTGGCTACAAAATGTCAAATTCCTTACCCGGCCCATAAAGAATGAAAAATAATTGTGGCCGTTGGATGCGTTATCTTATCGCTGCCTTAACCAATTGTAAACGACAATGCTACGGTACAAGGACAATAATTGATATATATATTTTTTTCCTGAAGAACTGGAAAGATTGGACAATAGTTCTACAACCTTCTTTACTCACCATGTTTCATTACAGGGATTTTTTTTTTTTTTTTTTGGCGAGAAAGTTTCATTACAATTTTGCCAACAAATTTTAAGCAAGAAACGCTAATGGGTTTTGATTTATGCTCACTATTGAAATTACTTTTTTGTTTATTAGAAACTGCTTATCATCTGTCTTCTAAAGTTTGTTTTGAAAATAGATGAAATTTATTATGCTGTAAATAGGAGGTGAATGAAGGTCTAAAGGTCCAATTATAAGATGCTAATATATGTCTAGACTCTTGTAACTTAATTGGCTGGTAGCCTGATACCACTTGGTATTTTTAATGGAAACATTCCCTTTACCCTCCATTATTGATGTATATATAAAAAGAAAACTTAATATGAATGATCATAATGTTATAAATAACAGTTCATAAAAAAAAAAAAATAATGTTATAAACACAAAATTTTAAATTTTTTTCTCAAATTATTAAGGTTTCATATTGTGATTAATTCAACATTAAACTATCAATGACATCATTTCACTGTGCTAATCACAATATGTCAAGTTTTGAGTTTTTTTGAATTTATTGTAACATTTGACTTTTTATTTATTTATTAACATTGTAACATTTGAGTTATTAAGGATAAATATATATATATATATATATCTCAAAAAAAAAAAAAAAAGGATATATATATATATATATGTGTGTGTGTGTGTGTGTGGGCATCGTATAATATTAAAAAAAGATGGAGCAGTATGTCAAAGGCGAATTAAGTGCAAGGGAGTCAATACTGTACCGGTGGCTGTACCAGTTTGGCCAGTGGTATGATATATTTCGGATACCGGTTAATACCGGTATACCGTTTCGGGTTTACAGTTATTTTTTATATTTATAAATATATATATATATATATATATAATATGTATATATATATATATATATATATATTTAATATGTATGTATGTATGTGTGTGTGTATATATTATAATAAATATAAAATTTTACCTTAAAACATTTCCTCAATTTAGAACTAATTATTCATGGTTTTAGACTTTAGTATCAATTAAAAGAAAAAAAAACACAATATAAAAATAAAAAGCTTAAAAGTTACCATTGCATGCTAAGAAAACAAATAATACTAATAATTTAATGCAAATAAGTTACCATTTTGCCTTAACAAAAATTCAAAAATTGCAAAACTTAAAAAAAAAAAAAAAAAAAAAAACTTTTTTCTGTACCGGCCGGTATTGCTCAAAATTGGCCGGTACGCCCGGTATTTTTCCGGTACGAAATAAGGGAGTTACATGTACCGGTATGCTTGCCGGTACAGTATATACCAGTCAGTACGGCCAGTACGGTACGGAATCGACTACTTTGATTAAGTGTCCTCCAAGTCTGCATTTTCTCTAAAAAATAAATATTTATTTATTTATTTATTTAAAAAGTCTTTTTTTAGAAGATATTTTAAAAAGTCTACACGTTCCTTTCCAAAAATATATATATATATATATATATAGTCTTCATGTTCCTAATGCACCTCAGAACCTTAATGAACAAATTTAAAGTTTTTATACTACATGGTAGGAAATGGAAAAGAACATGATATATAGGCATCGATATGGTTTTCAGGGATGTCAAGTCATACAAGAGCATTCGACAGCACTAAAGAAGCATTCAACAATATAGAATTCAAGCTAAAATTTGAACGACGAATAACAATACCAACTTAAGAGATTACCTTAATTTTCCAACTTAACTTTTAATGATTGACAAATCACATCATTGACACGGGTCAAAAATCTTTTCATATAAGGTTCAAGAACTTGATTATCACTGTTAGATTTTATGAAAATTTAGAGAAAGAGAATGACAACAAAAGAAAGAAGATGCAAAATATATGTTGTTCAGTCTAACAATCTACATCTATGAAGGAAAGCTTTGATGGCTACATTTTCACTATAATATAAATTTTAAACTTACATTAAACTCGGATTGGGCTATTTATAGGAACTAAACCTTAAACTAATCTTACAATAGACTATGATTAATTGACTTGTTGTAAAAGTAGTATTATTGGCTTACACATTAAGGATTGAGTTTGGGCCTAGACTATGATTGGACTTTATGCCTCTAATCACCTAGAAAATTTAAAAATACTTATTATGTTTAATTTCCAATAATTTGGTTTCATAAATTTAGGATGGAAGGAGGATAAAAAAAAGTTAAAATTACTACTAATTTTACTAAAAAAGAAGTAATGAATTGATGTGATAATGAAAATGTAATTCATGCTACATAAACATAATAAATATATTTTTGAATTACTTTGTTGTTGTGTGTAGAATTTTAACACATTATCTTGTAAGATTTTTATAATCTTATATAATATATAAAAGAAGATGAAAAAAAGTTCGATTAAGAACTTTAATTGGATTTTAATTGCATCTCAATTTTATGTTGAATGTTATTTCAAAGAGAGGTGCTATGTACATCCACAATATTTTCATAACACTTTCATGATAAATCATATGTGGTAAGTTATTATTGGTTTTAATTTAAACTTACTGTTGAAATTACTTTTTTGCCTACCAATAACAACCTGTAACAACTTATTATTTATGATTTATTGTGAAAATATTTTGGACATAACATTTATCTATTTTAAATGTCATATTATTGATGCCAAATGCTTTTAGATTTTAAATATACTCAAATTTCTTGCCAAATGTCATTCCATTATACTAATTTTGTGTCAATTATGTTTACATGCAAATTCATATATATAAGCTTATAAATATATGGAAGACTAAATTCGAATTTTTTATACATCTAATTCAAATTCAAAAGCTTGTTCCTTTCTTCATATTCTTCCTTCTGACGAATTGGTGTTTTACTCGTGGGTACCCACACTAGTCACACTATGGCTTTTGTTGTTTTGCTGTGATGGGTCCTAGGGAGATTGTTTTTTTCCCCTGAATAATACAATTTATTGTAAGAAGAAGAACTACAAAAGAATTGACGGAAAATTAAATCCAACGTGCAATTGGATTTGTGGCCAAATATATCGAAGCTAGTTTTATTTATGTCCGTTTGAGTCCAATCAAGAATTCAAGATGCTTCACTTTGTTGTTATTGTTGTTTTTTTTCCCCTACTCAAAAGATCTAAAATGTAGCACGAATGATAAGAAAGCCACAGTCCTTTTATCCACAACAACAGAGAAACCAATGAGAAAGCCGGAAAAGACGATGGAGGAAAAGAACCCATGCTGCAGTATCAGATACTTCATACTTGTCAACATGTGCTGTATTTCATAAATACTTTTAACTAGAGACATGGTAAAGTAAAAAGCAACCTTCCCACATGCGTAGGGCAAAAAGTAAATCATAATAATTGAAATGAAATATATTATTAGAAACATTAATTACAGATTTTTACCATTACATATGTTGTATAAATTAATGTGTCAATTTATAAACACAAAAAAAAAAAAGTAGAATTAAGAAATATATTATCTGTTTTTTTTTTTTGAGAAGAAATATATTATCATGTTGATTTGGCAATTGGCACCGATTACATTAATTGCCTTTTTGTGTGGTTTGTTTGTTGATAATTAGATAAATTACTATGAGTTAGGAGTGATTTGAACATTAGATGTTTCCGTTTGAAATACCAAGATGTGCCAATAAATTCAGTTACAAGAATTTTAATAATCACATTAATTGTTATGTCATTTTATAATTTGTGGTTAAAAGAAAAAGAAATCCAAGGAAGATAATATTTCTTACAATAAATTGGAATCATTTAAAGTTTTTAGTGTAACTACTATCACGTGGTTTTTAAAATCTTTTTTATTCATTTGGAAATGAATAGATATATTGAATTTTGCCATATTCATCGTTATTTTAATAAATATCAAAATCATGACAATCAATATTTTTAAATGTTGGTAGTGGTAAAATCTGACTCACCAATGTCAAAATGAATGCACAAAATTTTAGAAACTCTATAATGAAACTATCTTAAGAACTTTAGAGGATTTAATCATTTTTCTACTTTTTAAAACAATTGTTGACTTTATTTGTTATAATTGAAGTAACATCACTTTGACTTGAATTCACTACTAATACTATTTTTATTATGTATCAATCACAGTAGATTATTTTAAATTTTCAATAGATCTAAAACAAAAATTATTTTCTTAGACTCATTGAAATGGAAAAAAATGTTAAAATTATTAACATTTTTACTATAAAACAGTTTACAAATTGCACCGATAATAAACAAGATTTGTTTTGTATTTTAAAATTGCTAATAACACTACAAAAACATCTTTTATAAAGTTAATAGGGTTCGTTTACCAAGTGTGTCTCACTGAATTTCCATTTGAAATGATCTTTATTGGAGTAGTGGTGTTTGAGTAAATTACATCCCTAAGTAAGGTCCCTTTGCAAAGTTAAAACCTATATATAGAGGCACCATGCAGTGAAGTCTATCAGCTTCTACAAACTACTCTCTAGCTCTTTCCCTTACAAATAACCATGAAGGTTTTATCATTGTTCTTCTTCCTTGCCACCATTATAGCAACATGCCAAGGAGCCCCCACCACCACAATCCCGGCTTTGACTGCCTCAGTTGGCGTCTAGCCGTCGAAACTAACAACATGCGTGAGTGGTCTGTGGTTCCACAAGCTTGTGTAAGCTACGTTGGACACTACATGCTCGGCTACCAATATCGTAAGGATGTTCAAGCTGTGGCTGATCTTGCTTACAACTTTGCCAAGACCGTCCCACTCCCCAAGGACCTCAGGACAAATCTTTGGATCTTTGAGTTGCTGATACTGTGCTGTCTAACTTGCCTTATTATGCTCAACCTGATGTTGCTTTTGGTAAGTAATTAAATTTTTATAACAAACATTTACCCCGAGATAACCTAAAGAGTACTAATGCATGGTAACAATCACTGTAAAATTTACTACAATATAGTAATATTGTAGTAAATATCTGCTTACTAATTGAGTTTGTCTCCACCTTAATAATAGCATTGTTGTAAATATATCTGCATCTGATGGGTTATCCTTTTTCTCATCACTTTTATCAATATTTATTTCAGGGGAACGCCATATAACTCGACAAAATTCGCAATATGGGAACAGAAAGGCATATCACCAGCAGTGCTGGGATTCTTGACCTATACAAGAAAGTGCAAAGTCTTGGGTTTAAGATTGTCTTTATTTCAGGAAGGCTGAGAGCTTGAGAGAAGTCACAACAAAGAACCTGAAGAATCTAGGTTTCACCACTTGGGAGAAGCTCATACTAAAGTAAGCACCAAGCATTTTAGAGTTATAAAAAACTGCACCATACAGTTCCTAAATGCAATCACAGCCCTGAGTCTTAGACCAATGTCTTATAGCATATATATATATATATATATATATTTTTTTTTGGGGGTAGAAAATTATGCAGTATTTGTAGGTTTAGGTTTTGAGACGCTTTGGAGTGAATACAAATCTCATGTCTTATACTAAGTATTACACTTTACACTCTTTCAATTAACACTTTTTCATGCATCTTCCCCCACTTTTAAGTTCTCTTTATAGTACTATAAAAAAGATTATATAACATCGCTGAACAATAAGTTCTCGACAAAATGTCATTTTGATTATAATTAAATATATATGGAAATATTTGTATTCTCTACGATTTATTTATTTTTATTATTATGAAAAGAAGGTACGTAGGAGGAGGATGATCAAAGTTGGCTTTTTTTCTAATCTGGACGTAATCATAGAAGCATTTTATTCGTTAGATTTAGTGAGTTATAGCTGCTCCAGTCCTACCACAACATCGATGTACAAGAAATCGATGTTTCACTAATAATTTATATATACATGCTTCCGATTGTGGGAGTCAAACCAAGAACTAGTGTCCACAAAATTACTTCAGAATTGAGAGTAAGCCTATGACCGATGAACCACCACTACCCTTGGTGGTTGTATCTCTCTCCTTTTAAACTCTCTTTCTTGACTTCTTGTATTTGTTCTTTGATAATTGGTACAAGGATCCCGTAAGCATCGTTAGTGTAAAAAAAAAAAAAGAAAAAAAAAAAACCATCTTTACAGTTTTTGGTCACTCATAATTATCTTTTGTGACAGGCAAACCTCTGATGCGGGTACCTCATCACAAATTTACAAAGAAAAGAAAAGAAACGAGCTTCTAGCTAAGGGTCATTACAGAATCGTTGGGAACGTGGGAGATCAGTGGAGTGATCTAGTGGGAGAACATGTTGGCTATCGGACATTTAAGGTGCCCAACCCAATGTACTACATTAGTTGAACAATCCAACTTTTAAAAGTATGAAAGCTGATGGGATATGCTTAAAAATAATGTGGTAGATGAGCTTCAGCGCTGTGTGCTACCACTTGTGTCCTGCCAAGTTCGGTGTTATGAGTTGTGTTGTGTTATTAATTGTGAAGAGTCAGTCAGTCTTTCTTTTTTTTTTTCTTCTGTTTCTCTGTGTCCTTGTTCAGTCTGAAATAAATTGTCTATGGTTAAGAGTTTGTGCTGTGAGGAGTTAGTCCCAAGTCCTCTAACTCCCAAGTAAAATGTAGTTTTACTTTTTTATAAGAATTGAAATTATCTACCTTTTGTTGTGCATCCTTATTTTATTTTAAATTAAGTTTTTTTTTTTTGTCTGTCTTGTCCCAATATGTTAAATGACATAAATTTTTATAATTTTATTTCTACAATTATTGAGAAAAACATATTAATTAAGTTTAATGTTGATCATAGGTTTATGTCCAATTTTTGCATTGAACAAAGTTTTCCTACAAACCAGTTGGAGGAATGTTTTTCAAATCTCATTTAATCACTGTGTGGCGATTTATAAGACTATTCACATGATACATGTATATCATATTTTAACTATCACAGTAGATTGAAGCAAGTTTCCTCCAAACCAATTAGAAGGTAAATTTTTTCTCCAAAACTTATCTTATTAAATTGAAGCAAGTTTCCTCCAAACCAATTAGAAGGTAAATTTTTTCTCCAAAACTTATCTTATTAAATAATAGTGTTATTCAGCATCGGTAGAGATTCTAATGAAACTGAACTAGAGAACCTATTATCTTTAGCACAAATGGTGCTTTGACATGATAGTCAATTTGCTTTGCGGTTGACGCAAAAAGGATTCATAAGATTTAAATGTCAATTGGGGCGTCAAGAACTTTATATCTCGATAATATTACTTGGTTTTATTTATAAGAAGAACTAAGAGTCGAATGTCCTTCCCATTTATTATAATAATGAAATTATTGAAAAAGAAAAAGATAATCGTCTAATAAGGAAGAATATCTTTCTTACTCTCATCAAAGCAGGTGACTCAATTTTAATTGAATTCTCAATTTTGCACCACGTGTCCTATTTAATTTTTAATTTGTGCCAAGTGAATTATTGAGTGTAAAAATTGAAGAGTCTAAATCTAATTAGATTCTAAATTGGATTTCAATTGAAGTTCAATTTTCTCTTTTTAATTTGTGCCAAGTGGATTATTGAATGTAAAAATTGAAGAGTCTAAATCCAATTAGATTCTAAATTGGATTTCAATTGAAGTTCAATTTTCTCTCAAGTGTCCTTTTATTTTTTAAATTTTTGTGGCAAGTGAATTATTGGGTGAAAAAACTGAAGAATCTCAAAAAATAAAAATAAAATCTTTGTAGATATCATATCATATTATATATAATAAAAGTTGAGTTTAAACGCTGTAATTGCGCCACGTGGCTTTACCAAATTGTAAAAATTTTATTAAATTTTTAGAGTTTTAAAGAACTAAAAATGAGTAGTATACTAGCAGGAATAGCTCTAATTCATTCTTATCATTAAGTAATTTATCTCAAAAAAAAAAAAAAAATATATCACCTACTTCACGTAGCTATCATTAAGTAGTTTATCTAAGGAGAAAAAAAAAATCTACTTCTTCTTTTTTGTATTATCTTAAACGTAAACAAAATTAAAAAAAAAAAAATCTAATAATAATCTAGCTAATAACGGTTAACTATTTTTTTGGGATAAAATATACCTAAACTTCTTGATTAGGTAAGCTCCTTTTTCTTTTTGTTCATATCAAATTATCAACTTCTTCACAACTTAAAATTATCTAATGTAAAAGTGAGGGTATACTACCATGACTCTAATTCATTCTTATCATTAAGTAGTTTATCTCAAAAAAAAAAAAAAGTACTTCATGTCTAAAGTAAGTGTATATCTTAAAAAAAAAATTACTGGAGAAAAAAATACTTCTTCACATTAACTTTAACATAAACAAAAACTATCATTAAGTAGTTTATTTAAGAAAACAAAAACTACTACACGTTAGTTTATCTCAAAAAAAAAAAAAAAAAAAATCACCTGCTTCACGTAACTATCATTAAGTAGTTTATATAAGGGGAAAAAAAAAACTACTTCTTCTTTTTTGTATTAACTTAAACGTAAACAAAAAAAAAATTAAAAAAAAAAAATCTAATAGCAATCTAGCTAATAACGTTAACTAATTTTTGGGATAAAATATACCTAAACTTCTTGATTATGTAAGCTCTTTTTCTTTTTATTCATACCAAGTTATCAACTTCTTCCTACCTCAAAAAAAAAAAAAGTTATTAACTTCTTCACAACTTAAAATTATCTAATATAAATGTGAGGATATACTACCATGACTTTAATTCATTCTTATCATCAAGTAGTTTATCTCAAAAAAAAAAAAAAAAATACTTCTTCACGTTATTTAAATACGTTTTATGTATTTGTTGCCTTTTGGTTTCATAACCAGTGAAGACAATTCTGTGTTAATTCTATAGCCATATTTCTTCTGTGCTGCTTTGAGCTTCCATTTCTATTAGTTAGGTATCTGGCTATGGAGGTCAGGTTTGTAATCTAGATGTAGAACTTTGCCGTTTTTTTTTTTCATTTACACTAAATTTATGTATAAAACTGTGCGTTGCATGGAAAAAAAAATTAGACAGTGATTTTATTTCCCAAATAGTTCTATCTTTTAAAAGTGGCAAATTTTATGTTATTTTGTCTAAAGATTTTAATCATTAATATTATTTTTAACAATATTGCAAATCACTTATATTGTAGATTCATTAGATATAAAATTCATATGCAAATAGTATAATACATGTAACTGCAAATGATATTATAGCACAATTGGCATGTTAGGTGCTATCATTTATATTTGATGTACCAATGCAATTTATTCATTTCGTTTTTTAATTACTTATTTGGTATAAAATTATATATATCCTATAAATTTTAACATAAAACTGTGTAACGCACGGGCCTTTAACTAGTAACCTTTAAAAACTGAATAGAAAAGTGTTTCCTAAAATGAGGTGCTCATATCTTCATTTTAAAATTAGGACTTACAATTTTTGTTTTTTTTTTTTAGGGAAAAAAAAATTAAAGGTTTTTTTTTTTTTACATGAGATAGTATTACTCTTTTAACATTTTTTGGAAGAAGTAATTTTGTATTTTATTTTTTTTTTGATAAAGATAATTGAAGTATTTGAATTCAAATAGATAACAAATACAGATAGGAATCAAACATTTGAATATAAGATAAAAATGAGTAGTTTTTATGTGAGGTAGTGGGTTTTTTTTGAAGAAGTAATTTTGTATAATTTTTTATGATAAAGATAATTGAAGTACTTGGATTCAAATAGATAACAAATATAGATAGAAATTAGATATCTGAATACAGATAAGAATGAGTAGTTTTTACGTGAGATAATATTACTCTTTTAACCTTTTTTGCTTTTTTGTCGGAAAAAAAAAAAAATTTAAACTAAAGGGTATGTTATTTTAGAATTTGTATAAGGATATTTTGGTACGCCAAAAATTAAAGACGAAACATGGGAATCCTGTTATTAGTAGTGTGTGTGTATGTATATATATAATTTAAAATTTAATTAGATTTAGCATAAACCACCTAAATCTTAAAAACACTAATTCATAGAGATAAACTCCATGTCTAAAACAATATCACCACAATTGGATATGATTTATTCTTTAAAAATAAAACTCACACATCCATCACTCTCAATTCTCTCTACGTCTGTATCAAAAAAAAAAAAAAAAAAAAAATCTCTCTTCGTCATCCAAGTGCAACCTTTTTTGGAAGAAGTAATTTTGTATTTTTTTTTTTATAAAGATAATTGAAGTATTTGAATTCAAATAAATAACAAATACAGATAGGAATCAAACATTTGAATATAAGATAAAAATGAGTAGTTTTAATGTGAGGTAGTGGGTTTTTTTTTTTGAAGTAATTTTGTATAATTTTTTATGATAAAGATAATTGAAGTACTTGAATTCAAATAGATAACAAATATAGATAGAAATTAGATATTTGAATACAGATAAGAATGAGTAGTTTTTACGTGAGATAATATTACTCTTTTAACCTTTTTTGCTTTTTTGTAGGAAAAAAAAAAATTTAAACTAAAGGGTATGTTATTTTAGAATTTGTATAAGGATATTTTGGTACGCCAAAAATTAAAGACGAAACATGGGAATCCTGTTATTAGTAGTGTGTGTGTATATATATATGTAGGAACCAGATTTGGGACACTTCTTCAGGTTGAGAGAGTGGACCCAAGCCCAGCTTGCCCTTCAATGAATTTATAGAGAGTGGGCTCAAGAACTAGGCCCTAGTAAGGGGTACAACTGCCTTGCATGGTTGCATGTGGATTTATCAACTTAAACATGGATTGGGATGCACAATGATGCTCCTCGGACTGGTCTTCCGAGACTTGATGTTCTTATTACTTCTTTTAAGATCGATTACAAAGGTTCAGAGGGCACAGGTCACTATAGAGCTTCTTAATGTCGATCTCCCGTCCCCCATTCAGGAGAGACTCCTTACGTTATATACATCTCTAAACTGATTCTAACCTTCCATTTGTCGATCAGTCAGGCCACCACTTGAGAGCCTGTCTCATCAGCTGCATCCCCATTCCTCCAGTGGGTTGCAGCACCCAAGGCAGCACTGTTCAGGAGTCCTGTCCTCATTAATGCGGCCAGGACGTTAGTTGAGGGCATTCAATGCAGAGGTGACAGCTCGCCTAAGGCTTGCTCCTTCGCCGTGCTCCCGTTGCCGACGCATGGCACTGGACCTTCTCCTCCTCGGATATTCAAGAAGACCCCTCTTTGGTGGGGTGGTGCTCGTGTTCTTCCGAGGTCTCGGATGCTCGAGGACGGGGACATCCTCGGATATGTCCTTCGGGGGCCGGTCCTCGCGCTTTCATCCTCGGACCCCTCATGCATCCTTGGCGCGGGCCCCTAGGCCTGGCTTGGAGTGGGCCAAGGCTGCCTGATTTTCTGGCCCCACAATAGCCCCTCAAAATCTTGCTGCATGCATTCTCGGGCGGGGAGAAAGATTTTGACATCCTCGGGCCTGCTCCGTGCCCAGTCGAGCCTTACTCCCCGTCAGCACTGGGGTTTATTCATCTGCCCAAGGCGTGTTGTTGACGTTTCGGAGCGCGTAACGTGCCCATCATTAAATTCAGGCGGCTCTGTGCTCCCTACGTCTAACGAGGCGTTACCAATCCAACGGTGGGGGTTTGTCTCGCATTTATGGGCGGGAAAACCTGCATGGCTCTTCGATTTGGGGTATAAATAGCCATTTGAACTGCTTCTTCCTGTTTCTTATTTGCAATCAAGAATTCTCGCGCGTCCTTTTTGAGTTTAGCCACACTCTCACTTATATCTCCAGCACAAAAAGCCTGTCCGAGGAACTCCTCCTTTTTCCAGTAAGTCGCTCTATCCCTCTCTGAGCTCTCTTCTTCTTTACCCCTTCTTCTCCTTCACCTGTTCTTTCTTAGTTCCTTTAGGCGTCAATTGGGATGGGTAGGTTTAAGAAATACGTCTACACTGAGGAGGCGATGGAGAAATTCATCGCCGACTATAAGATTCCTAGCAATGTAGGTCTGAGATACTGTGAGGATGGGGATTGGCTCTTACAAAGACAGGAGGGCGAAGTGGTAATTCCCATTGTCGCCTTCCTCGAAGGGGGGATGAGGATCCCCATGGGGCCGGTGATGAGGGACTACCTCACGCACTTCCGGTTGGCCCCCACCCAGTGTGCAATAAACGTCTTTAGGATTTTGGGCTGTGTGGTTGCCCTGAACGAGAAGATGGGGCTAAGGTTGACTCACTATGACGTGAACTGGTGCTACAACCTTCAGCTCCTTAAGGGCAAGTTCTATTACCTGAAGACAAGGGATGACAGGGTACGGCTCATCCAGTGCCTCCCTGAGTCCAGCAAAGGGCTGAACGAGGATTTCCTCATCGTGTCCGGGGAGTGGCACAATGGCCTTCACTGCCCAACAATGGAGGGAATACCAGGTGGGGCAGTGGGAGTAGGAAGGGTTTCAAGTTCTCTTGTCTTTTTTTTTTTTTCCTAATGTGGTGGTGTTTTCTCCTTGCAGACCCGCACTCTTTTGAGCGCCACTTCCACCTGGTCAACCAGGAGGATTTGTAGAAGGTGCTGAGGGCATCAGATTTTATAAACGAGGACGACAATCAAGTTAGAGCTGCCCACAAAATCTTGGGGTATACTCCTGTCCAGAAATCATTCCCGGTTCCGAAGTACGTGATCCGAGCCAACGACCCTCTGTCACCGAGGATGGATTTCTGTTCCCCGAGGAACCCTCCGATCCAGAAGTTGTTACCCTAGCCATCCCCTCTTCTTCCCAAGTATTCGCCGAGGCTGCCGAGGAGGATCCAAAGAGGGAAGAGGACGCGTTCGACGTTTTCGCCCAGCTTGATCAGTCCGAGGACCCTCCCAGGGACTTGGGCGACCCTCGTTTGACCGAAGCAGACCTCCTCGCTTCAGAAGCCCCTCCTTTGCCAACAATGGGTTACAAGAGGAAGCCCCCCACCAGCTTGTTGGACCTGATCGAAGGCCAACTGGGGAAGTCCCAGCAGAAGCTTCCCCCTCCTCCTTCCCAGACGAGCCTGCCCTCTAGGTCTGTTCCTGCCGACCCCAAGAAGAAGAAGGATAAGGGCAAAAGGCTTATGGAGGATAAGCCAGTGTCCTCACAGGAGGAGGATAACACTCTGCGGCCGTCCAAGCAGATTAAGATAGGCGGCAAGAGTCAGGACAGGCAGGTCGACACCACCTCGTCCGAGGCTTAGGCCTGGCTCCCAGCCCCAATGCTCTATGGGGAGCCCCTGAGGGATAATGCCTCCCTCAAGGACTTCAACGAGGGCGAAGGCGCACACGTGGCCGACGCGCTGGAGAGGAGCCTGCTGCTCCCAGCGGGCATGGCCAAGCTGGACTCTTTGAGGAGTAAACAGGTCTTCCTCAGCCTNAATGTCGAAAACAAAATAAAAGAATAAATATGAAAATGAAAAGCCTTCGATCACGTGCGAAGCTGTAAATTTGTAATGAAACAATGAATAGGGAGAATGAATGATTCAAAGTTGAATATCCCTAGGAATTTTGATGATTGAAAAATTCATCAATCTCGAATTATAATCAATAAAAATTTTGCACTTACAAAAAAAAAAAAGAAGAAGAAGTTTTTGAGCATACTCATAACGCAGCGCATGTGCAAAGATGGTAGTATATATATATATATATATATAAAATAAAAAATCATTACATATTTTAGAAATATATAGTTTAAAAAAAAAGTGTAAGTTAATACTATATTTAATTTCGATAATTTCTGCCAAAGGCCTTGTAACTGAATTGACATCTCCTCATACACAAAGTGCTTAGGGGTCTAGGGGGAAAGAGTTTGAGTTGTGAGATTAGCAGCATATTGTAATTATTTATCAAAATTTTTTTTGGATCATTTCTTAAAAACATGTATAATTATGATTATTTTTAATTATACCTATGCATATGCACCAAACTACACACTAGTAAATTATTCCCGTAAAAAAATAAATATGTAATTAATAAATACATATAAGGTTGTGTCGCCCCTTGTACTTTTTTTTTTCCCTAACTTTATTGCAGCTTTATGTAATATTTTTGCAACTTTTAAGTTGTGAGACCAGCTTTTTTTTATTTATTTATTTATTTCAATTTTTTTGTTATCAAATAAAACCCACGTTAGTGTAACATTAACCAGCACCGTGCATGTCGACATTTTCGACATACAAAATGACAAATTGTTCTATCCAGAAATTGGGACAATGACAAGCCAATATGACATCTCGTTCACCGCATATTCGTCGCATCTTATCTATATTCGTCTCCTATCATTATCAACAAAGAAAAACAAAAACTCTGACTTTTTTTTTGCGCTCTTCTAAAAGTGAAAAGCTTTAGATGGTATTATATATATATATATATATATATACACCCTCAAGGGCATATATAAGTAGTAAACGATTTTAAAAAATTTTATAAAAAAAAGTAAGAGTAATTGACTGTTTTAATAATATTTTCAATTTTTTATATAATTTTTTTTTTTCAAATGAATAATTAATGTAACATTAGCCCCACTCATATATATATATATATATATTAGTTGATTTTAAGTTACACCATTTCTAAAAAAAAAAAGATTTAGGTTACATTTAGTGTAATTCTAAATCATTTTACACCACCAAATAATTTTTAATAGAATTCATATTTTGAAAATCTCACTATTAAATTATATGTTCTGTATGTTTTTAACATTCAAGTCAATTTTCATGTCAATTAGATATTATTTATCATTCGATCAATAAACTCATCTTTATGTATAATTTTAAATTACAAAAATTTGAATTTAAACAATTAATTGATAACATGACTATTAATTTTTTATCACCTTGAAATTTTGCAAGCACAAAAAATATATGAAAATAATGTAATCTAAAAGTAAATTTGTTAAAATTTATATTCAATTAAAAAAATATTAAGTCGTGTTACTTGAACCCAACATCTATATTTCACGGTCAAAGAAACTAATTTTTAGGTTGACTTAATTTTCAGTCCAAACCAAACACTCCTTATCATGTGAAATATTTTCCCAATTTTCCATTATGATTGAAATAAACACAACCTAAGGGTATTACAAAAATTTAATTGCTTAAAAATACTATAAATTGATGTGTTAATTTTAAAAAATAATAATTAAAAACATTTATTTAATAGAATGATGTTAAAAACAATTATAAATTTTACCACAAACTTTATAATTTGAGGTGTCAATTTTAAAACCCAAAACCAAAAGAAATAATTAAAAAAATTATTTATTATTATGTTATATATGTGATAGTCACCTCAAATTTATAAAATTTAATAGAATGATGTTAAAAACAATTATAAATTTTACCACACAAACTTTATAATTTGAGGTGTCAATTTTAAAACCCAAAACCAAAAGAAATCATTAAAAAAATTATTTATTATTATGTTATATATGTGATAGTCACCTCAAATTTATAAAATTTAATAGAATGATGTTAAAAACAATTATAAATTTTACCACACAAACTTTATAATTTGAGGTGTCAATTTTAAAACCCAAAACCAAAAGAAATCATTAAAAAAATTATTTATTATTATGTTATATATGTGATAGTCACCTCAAATTTATAAAATTTAATAGAATGATGTTAAAAACAATTATAAATTTTACCACACAAACTTTATAATTTGAGGTGTCAATTTTAAAACCCAAAACCAAAAGAAATCATTAAAAAAATTATTTATTATTATGTTATATATGTGATAGTCACCTCAAATTTATAAAATTTTATAATAAAATTAATTATAATTTTATCATTTTCTTTTGAGCTATTGAATTATCACTGGCCACATTTGTTTGAGAGGTAAATTTATAAGATTTATATAAATCAAATTGTAACTTTCACACGTTTTTCAATGTGTAAAAGAAACGAATAATAGACTGACTCTCCACGTTTTTTGTTTTTTGTGTGGATCACAAAGCAAAGTGGTTCGTTGTTTCAATCTAAAGAGGAATAATCCTCAAAAAAAAAAAAAAAAAAAAAAAAAAAAAAAAAA
>NW_027069990.1:522864-534987 GCF_002906115.3 Quercus suber
GAGAGAGAGAGAGAGAGAGAGAGAGAGAGAGAGAGAGGCATTAATTTTAAAAATTTTGTTCTATAAAATTACATTTTCTCCCTTAAAAATATCTTTATTTCTTTTAAGAGTAATGCTACAATCACAAACATTTCTGCAATATTTTTACAAACTATTGAGGTAAAATTTTTACTGGCTTGTATCTAGGTCTACCACTTATATCATTTTTTTTAATGTAAAAATAAACATTAACCATATCAGCAATTTATAAAAACGTTTATATTTCTATTATTTTCCTCTTTTCAAAGGCTGTAAAAAAAATTATATATCTAAAATCTAAAACAAAATATACAAGATCATGAAAATTAGCCGATAAACAAAAATTACCAATAGAAAAAATATGAATAAAAAAATTAAGCCCAATAAACTAATTTTATACAAAACAAACAACCCCACCTTAAAAAAAAAAAAAAAAAAAACTAAATGACACTTAAGAGCAGAGCAAGAAGTTGAAGCCATTGTAGACAATTAATAGCAAAACCGTCCCCCTAATTCCAAGTCTTGTCCCAGGTTGTAACGTTAACGAACGAGTTTTTTACTCGCGGGTCCAACATTCACATAGAACCACTTTATATTTATTTGTTTTATTTGGTTAGGCAAAGGGAATCTTTACACTAGTCACACTATGGCTTTTATTGTTGTGCTGTGATGGGACCTAGGGAATTTTTTTTCCCCTGAATAATAGGATTTTTTGTAAGAAGAAGAACTTCAAAAGAATTGATGAATAAATTAAATCCCAGGAGCAATTGGATTTGAGGCCAAATATATATCAAAGCTAGTTTATTTATGTCCGCTTGAGTACAAACATTATGCTTCACTTTATTTTTTTTTCCCACTACTCAAAAGATCTAAAACGATGGAGGAAAAGAACCCATGCCAGAAAAGATGGAGGAAAAGAACCCATGCTGTATTAGATACATGTCAACATGTGCTGTATTTCATTCACACTTTTTAACTAGACACGGTAAAGTAAAAGCAACCTTCCCACATGGGTAGTGCAAAAAGTAAATCATAATAATTGAAATGAGTGATATTATTATAAACATTAATTACATAGTTTACCATTAATGTGTCAATTTATAAACACAACACTAAAAAAAAAGTAAAATTCAGAAATATATTATCTTGTTGATTTGGCAATTGGCACCAATAACATTAATTGTTTTTTTTAAGGTTTATTTGTTGATAATTAGATAGTTTACCATAGGTTAAGGATGATTTTAACATTAGATGTTTCTGTTGAAACATCAAGATGTGCCAATCAATTCAATTACGAAAATTTTGATAATCACATTAATTGCTATGCCATTTTATAATTTGTGGTTAAAGAAAAAGTAATGCTAGGGAGATAGCATTTCTTACAATGAATTGGAATCATTTAGAGTTTTTATTTTAACTACTAACTATCACATAGTTTTTAAAATCTTATTCGTTCATTTGGAAATTAATAGATTGAATTTTGTCAATGCATCATTAGTTTGAATAGATATCAAAATCATGACAATCAATATTTTCTAAATGTTGGTGGAGGTAAAATCTAATTCACCAATTCCAAAATGAATGGATAAAATTTTAGAAACTCTATGACGAAGTTATCCTAAAAATTCTAGAGAATCTTGATCATTTTCCTTCATTTAGAGCAACATCACTTTCATTAGTTTAATTCACCATTTTAAAATTTTCTAAAGTTCTATAAAAAAAAAATTATGTTCTTGGATTTATTGAAGGGGAAAATGTTCAAATTGCTAACAATTTTACTATAAAACAGTCTACAAATTAACCTGATAATAAACGCAATTTGTTTTGTATTTCAAAATTGACAGTTAATGCTACTAACACATCATTTTTTAAAGTTAATAGAGTTCGGTTACCAAGTGTCTCACTGTATTGATTAAAGTTGCACAGTTTACCATGAATTTCTATTTGAAATGATCTTTTTTGGACTAGTGAAAACATTTACTGACATTTCAAATAAAGGAAAAAAAAGTATGAAAGGTACTGAAAATAATAGTATCAAAGTGTGAAGTTGTCGAGATTTGACCGCTTTTCTTCGTTCAAAATCGTGGACATGTTCTGAAAAAAAAAAAATGGTGGACATGTCCAAGTTTCAAGAGGGCATTTACAGGAGGCAAAAATTAATTAAGCCAATTACAATATGTCATATTAAAATTTAGTGACATTTCAAATTAAATCAAATGATATTATGTGTTATTTAAATTGATATCATATTGGTAAATTAAAATTTTCCACATGTCATTTGGGCCTAAGTCTCCTAATTAAATTGAAATAATATAATAGTTTATAGTTATCTCTATTAAAATAAATAAATAAAACAGAGATAATTATCTACAAGCAACAAGTCCTAGGACTTTGTGAAGCACTTTCAATTATATTTGTGAGTACTCATTCTATAAAAACAAATTTATATTTGTGAAGCACTTTCAATTATTTGATTTTTAAAGATTTTCAAACTTGAGAATTTTGTATTTACAACAACCTCATGAGAATCACATCAAATATTGCTTGAAGGAATAAAAAAGATTGCTTTATGGATTCCCTCATTTTTACTGCATGTCGATGATAGTGCTACCAAGTGAACCTTATACCTAGTGGTGATATATATATGGTTTTAGTGTGAAATTACCCTACCACAGATGGGGCTACAATCCTTTCATAAAGAACCACTTTATATTATTGGCATTATTATACGGTAATATATAAGATATCTCTAAGCATTTCATAAACACTAAATAGATATATTTGAGACTCAACTAAGCAAGGCCATCTGTTAGGATTCCCTTAAACCTATGACCCCTCTTCTATGAGAAAGCCCTAGTCCGTAGCTTTGAAGGCCAAACGTACGTGGTCATCTGTGGCTTGTTTGGTTTGAGGGGGAGGGAGGGGGAGTAGAGCCCCCTCCCTTCCCCTCAATCCTCACAATGAATCAAGTAATAACTAACCTCTCAATCGTGCAACGGACAACACTCAGACGTACAATTTTGTTGAACAACACTTCCCTATTTGCAGTCGTGGAATCTTCTTTCTAATTTTTTCTTTCCCCATTTTTTTGTTGACTGTCCACTTTTGTTGCTTATTTGCGTTCAGCTATATGTTTCCCATGCACAAAGTATATCCTCCAGCATTTCCAAATTTTATTTTTCTGGCAGGTCCCACCAGATTTTACTACTTTTTAGTTTTGGAAGTTTAGTGATACTGCAGTTTAGCTGAGTTATCACACTCTTCTTCTTGTGTAGAACTGAATCGGCCGGTGAGCCTGATTAGGAAATGCAACTAATTCCAAGAATATATGAAATTATAACAAAATGAATATATTGTTTATTTTGGAACCCTTTTCTGAGCCCTAATCAATTTTGTATTTTCCTTATATATTTTAATGTGCTGCACTCCACATCTGTCCTTGGTGTATCATTGACAAATATGTAAACAAAAATGAGCACCTCATGCATTATTCAAGCGAGTGGTGGAAATAACAATTTGAATTGGAATAACGTTTCTTTTCCTGTTAATGATGGGATACACCCATCTGAGATGTGGTTACGTTAGTCGAGAATATTGAAGTTCGATTGCCAGTTGTATAAGCAAACTGACACTATAAATGGAAGAAGTATTTGCTTAGAGATTCCTTTTGGCCTCAGCAAACTTAGATCAAAACTTGTTCATATAGCGATGCGAAGGTTTTTATCGAGCTCAAGAGTTTCACTTATTCTGTTGCTTCCTTTACTTGTGTATTGAGACATAATTTTCCTCACACCTATTTGGTGATCATTTAAAAGATAATTTATGTGTATTAAATCAAATAATTTATTAGAACACTTAAACAAGCCTCGTGATTATTAGAACATGCAGGGCTGGCACAATAGTATATAGGCACAATAGTATATAGGCAAATGAAACGGTCGCCTAAGGCCCAAGTGGAAAAATTAATGACTCCAAATTTTAACCAATTAGGTAATTTCCTTCATGGTAACAGTATTGATAAAGCTCAAATATTAGGTAATAAATAAAATGGTATTCTTTTAATCAAATGGCAAACAAGAAAAAAAAAATAGGGATAAATACTATGTCCACAACATTTTTTTTTACAAATTTTCACAACAAATTCTTAGTGATAAGTTGTTATTGGCTGTTATTGGTGGCAAAAAAATAATTTCAATCAGGGCTTCAAATTGGAACCAATAATAACTTAATATCAATTATTTGTTGTGAAAATGTTGTGAATGTAGCACTTCTATATAAAAAAAAAAAAAAAAAAAAAAAAAAAAAAAAAAAAAGCAATACACAAAATAATTCACAAAATCTATTCACAACAATTGAGCTAGTAAACTTTTACCAGTTTTCATCTTGAATTACTATTAATATTACTCATTTATTTACTACCATCAATTTGTCACATCAATAGATATGAAAAGTTTTGTCAAATTTTTTGTCTAGACTTTTTTTATAAAAATATTTCTGCGCGGTTCATCTTAATTAGTAATTTACATCTAAAACAAAATAATAGAATTTAAGTAATATTTAATTTTTTTTTTAATCATATTTAAATTTGTGTGTGTGTGTGTCCTCGATTCAGTTTTCGCCTTAAGCTCCTAAATACATCAAACCGCCCTTAAGTAGACAAAAATAATCTTTTGAGTTATCATATAGAGTATTTTGGAGAAAAAATTTGTTCACGTGCATTGGAAATGGCAAGATTGACTTGTATTTGCTAATCACTGGAGTCTTAGGGCTTGTTTACTCTATAGTATAATCTGTGGACTGATTTCGTATTATGGGTCATGCTTGATATGCGAGTCAGTTTAGGTTTTAGGATTTGAGAAGGTCTGGATAATAACAATATGTCTAGAAATGAAAAACAAGGTTCCAAAACTTACCTTATTGAATCATAGTATTATTAAGCATTGACAGAGAACGTAGTGCAATTACTGAAACTATTATCTCTATCCCAACTGGTGTTTGGACATGATAGTCAATTTGCTTTGCAGTTAACACAGAAAGTGTTTTGTAACGTCTTAAGTGGCCTACGTCTAAAAGTTACTGTAACTTCTTTGAGTGACCCGCCAACTCACACCCAACCCTTGCCGGTGAGATGAGTCAGGTTGGGCATGATAGATAGATGATTTAGCGGGTCAGGTTGAATAGCGGGTTGAGATATTTTTAAACCACCACAACCCAACTGGCCCGCATATACCTTATCATGTTGCAACACTCTTCTTCATATACACAAACTTTATTTCTTACATCTCTTTCTCTTTCTTTTTATTTATTCATTTCGCATTTTACTTCCTTAATAAACTTCAATCACACTTTCTAAGATTTTGTTATTATTCTTACTATATGTATATGTCTAATTTCAAAAGTTTAGTCATTCTAATAAAAAATAATGTAGTATTTATAATTATTTTTAATAGAAATAGAATTTTTTTCTTTCTTTTTTTATTTGAGGGAGCAAACTATTATCTAATTTAATTGAAATAATTTCATTTAGTTAATTGAATTTGCTAACCTGCCCTAATCCACTGAAACTGTTAAGATTTTCAATTGACCCATTGGATTTATAAATCGGTGGGTCGATGGAGAATTGCAATTTGTCCAACCTACCATTGACGGGTTGGTTAAAAATATTGTCCTCCAACTGCACACCCCTAAGGCATTGTATCTTTCTCACTCTCATTAAATGGATTACTAATATAACTTTGTAAATGTTTTATTTTTAAAAGCTCACCTTCAATAATATTAGTTATAATGATTTATTAGATTGCCTACTAGAAGGTGATTTTAGAACTGGTAATAAAAGAACTTAAGAGTAATGAAGTTTCACTAGCTTCTTTTGGTCACATCCTCGCTGCAGCCAAAGCCACAACAAATGTCAACTGTATTTCTTTTTTCCACATTCATAGAGTTGACAATTCTGTTGCACATTACCTTGCAAAATATGTACGACATATCGCAGGTTTAAAGGCGTGGATGAAGGATGTTTCTCCACACCTCTATTCTATATTATTAACTGATCATGGTTGATTTATTTAAATGAAATTTAAGTCTTGATTCTCAAAAAAAGATCGCGTACTAAATTTATCGTTTCCCTTACAAATATGAGACATTTATTTCTATTGAAGTCACCAAAGAAGAATCTCATATAAGTTCCCAATATTTTTTTTTTCTTTTTCAAATCAGAGATGTTACACTAGTAAGTGTACTTTACACCAAAATCTTCCTCTTCCTGAAGGTCATGCATGCTTAGAGCTTCTACCTTAGAAAGTTGCAATTTTAATAGTCAAACCAAAAGTATCTGTTCTGTTAGGACATATGTGATTCAATGTTAGGAACATATGTCAACATTTTATGTAATTGACTAATCTTTTGACAAAACGTACTTTACTTGTAATTGGGTAGATCTATGATGTGTTTAATGCTTTAAGAAACAAGGTTTCAAGTTCAAGTGTTAAAACCACGCAAATCTATCCAAGAATCAAGTGAAGAAGTATTGTTTATTAAATCTCGACAGCTAGTATTTATCGAGGTTTAAAAAACTATGAAACCCGAAACTTGACAACTGCTCGACAGATAGGGTATCTGTCGAGATTTATGAAGTTTAGTTTTTCAGAGCTGATTTTCATCCAATTCGTGAATGTATGTTTGGCTTCTTTTTCTTGAAGAAGCTACTGTGTTTGTACACCGTAGAGTTTTGTGACCAAGCAACTTCATAATCTTCATCGTGTGATGAACTGAAAAACTTTGCAGCCAACATTCTTCTCAAGTTGGTGATCAAGTCGCGTACTGGGATTCGCACAATTGTTTAGTCACATATTAGGAGCCATGCATTGAAAATGAGAGATTGTCACTACAGAACAAGTCCAATTGAGTATTGGGGTAAGGGTTCAACCGTAGGTTGATATAAGGTACTGAGATTCCTTTACTTGTAATCGCTTGTTTTGATAATAGTAGATTTTTGGGAGTGGTGACCTTAAAATCATCCAGTGGAGTTTTTGCTGTGTAAGTTTTTTCCATTTGTAAACAAATCACCGTGTCAATTTAATTTCCACTGCACACTTAGTTTAATTGGTGATTTGTTTGTACTACGTATATTGTATGTTAATCCAATTAATTAATCAACTTAGTTAATTAATTAGTTTATTCATCACAAATGGTCAATACATTCTTGGCCAATCATGTTCAATTCAATTTTTCAGTTCCAAGTTTTTCGCATGTTTAAGAAAAGGGAAAAAAATTTTAAACAAAAAAGAAAAAAGAAATCTGCCATCGAATGTATGCTTGGAATGAAAGGAGAAGAAAGGACATATGATCGGAATATATTCTTTCTTTCTTTCTCTGTTTCCTCATTATCCCCTTCCATTTAAACATAAGTCTATCCATCTGCCCACCGCTACTCAAAAACAAAGCCTAAGCACATTTTTTTTTCCTTCTGATTTTAAGTGGACCGTAAATTAATTTTAAAAGACAAACACAAGGCCTATCCAGCTATCCTTCACCAATGGACTCTTCGTGGAAAAGTCATCATTCAGAATCTGTACATTGCACTTAAACCATTAACTAGTCAGTAGGATGAGCCTCTGCTTATTATGTTAGGCTCATATATCTAATATATTTCTAACGATTAGCTTTAAGGGAATTTATTTATTTTATTTTCATTTTTTTAAGAGACAATAAAATTTTAATTTATGTCGTTTATTTTATGATGATTTTATTTAATTATTAGACCAAGACACTTATTAATTTTTTATATAAACAAGATTTAAACCTCATATTTCTTATCGACTATAAAAGATTTTATTAGTTGAATTAACTGAAATTCAAAATGAGAGTTATTGTTAAATACCAATTGAATTGCTGCAATTGCATATTATATATATTTCACAATTAATTTTCTGTTGGGAAACATGCAATTCATAGACCAACAAAATGACAAAATCTTTTCCACTCAAGGCACAAAGATATTTCCATTTGCCGCATATTCGTCGTATGTATATATCTTATTTAATATCCAACTCTTGTGATGTTAAAACATAAGAGTACTACAAAACTTTTATTATTTAAAAATACTATAAATTGATCTGTTAATATATATATATATATATATAATTAAGAAATTTATTTAATTGAATGATATATGTTAAAAATATTATATAAAATTTATAATTTCATGTGTCATTTTTATAACACTCAAAACCAAAAGAAATAATAAAAAATATATATTATTATATGTTATAAACGTGATACAATCAATTGTATTACAAATTTTTATAATACAATTAATTATAGTTTTTTTAATACTATTGAGTAACATTGGTCAGTGGTCACTGATCACATTTATATTTGATAGGTCAATTAAAAGATTTTTATAAATTATTCTTAAAAAAAAATATTTTTATAAATTGAAGAGTAACTTTCACTCGTTTTCCCATGTAAAAAAAAAAATAGTAATAGACTGGCCCTCCATGTTTTTTTTCTCTTCCACCTTTGGATCAAAAAGCAAAGAGACGTCGTTCAATCTGAGGAAGGAAGAAAGAAAGATCAGAAAGAAAAAGACGAGGCCCAGCTAGAATCACTGGGCCCTTAACAGCTGCATTGTCTCAACATTTTGAACGTGTTGGATTGACGTGCACTGTAGCGTAGTGTGTGACCCATAAAGAAGGAAAACAATCGTGGCGAGTGGCGACAAAAGTAAAGCCTATGGTTGTCGGATGAGTTATCTTTACCTTCCCGCTACAAAGAGTTTGTATAGTGACAATAAGGCCCTGTTTAGTTCACTACTTGTGTGTTTGGAACAAGTTAAAAATTTCAGTTTATTTATAGTTTTAGTTTATTTTTGCTATTATTCATGAGTTTTATTGAATTTTTTGGTACTATTCATGAGTTCTACTGTACTATTCAGTTAATTTTTTCCTTTATCTATAGTATTTTCAGTAAAAAATTTTCAATTTTAGCTAAATAATTTGATTCCAAATGAACACTACTTATCTTAATTTTCATAACTCAAAACTCATTCTAATATGGGTAAATTATAACTTTCCTACTTGTGGTTTAACTAAAATTTAAATTGTTTACCTACAGTTTGAACGCTTTACCCACTTGAGGTTAGTTTAGAATTTCGTAATCCACATCTGTTAAAAACATAACTAAATATGTAATTTTGCTCCACTTTTATGTCTGTCTCCTCCAAAAATACAAAAAACATAAATATACAAGATCAAATAGGATAAAAAATAATCCAGGGAATACTTGCATCATGGAATTTCAAATTATAGGTAGACAACTTAAATTTCGATCAAACCTTAGGTGGGTAAAGTGTCAAATTTCAAACTACATGTAGATAACTTAAATTTCGGCCAAACCACATGTAGGTAAGTTGTAATTTGCCCTTCTAATATTTTATATTCTAATTCCTTATTTTTTCTTAACTCAATCCCCAGCATGTTTGGCTTTTGCATTAGAACTTGACTTTGAACGATTTTAGACCCCTTAAACCAACTAGATTAACCTAGTTAATTAGCCAAATGATTAACTTAGTCAATTTATGCAAATCTAGGTTATCACAAACATACAATCATATCAAAAATATAATTCAGCGGAAATATAAATAACACAATGATATGATCACCTAGGAAATCACGCGGTAAAAACCTGGGGAGGATTTGACCTAGCTATCTTCAAGGTAAACTGAATCCACTATACGAAAGAATCGAAGTTCATACAAAAGGACTTACAAGCTCCCCGCTTGACTTCCTAATGCTACCCATCAGTAGAACTTACTGACACGACCACGTGTAAGCTCTGAATCCGTGGACTCCTTCTTTTTTGGATTCTCCAATCAGCTACAAGCACCCATGCTTGTTATTCTTTAAACTCCAATGGCAGCAACCGAGTTGATCATCAAGGCGTTAATATTATCTCTACCTTGAAAACCCTAAGTTTATGTGAAGGAAAGCTCCTCAATGATCTCACAAGAGATTCACACAAACCGCAATGTATGAGGAACAATACAACAAGAGCAACTTTTAAAAACATGGCTAGAGTTTTGCCTTTTATACCTAGGGCAAAAACAGAAAACCCAAAACGTTTAATGAGTTAGGGCTGAGTTGAAAAATTCTACAGAAAAGCATTCTGGCCGACTTTCGATCGATCGAGTCTAACTTTCAATCAATTGAGCCAGGCCGAAATGCACCAATGCATTTGCAGCCTCTCGATTCTAATTTACATAAAATATATAACTTTGAGCAAGCCTAAACAAGACTAAACATATTGTTTTGATCATGGTTTGCCAATATTACACATTAGAGTTCTAAATACATAAATTCCTAAATCTTTAGAACCTAACAAACTCCCCATTTGGCAATCCGTGACAAAACACAAATTAAAAACTCAAAGTTTACAAGTAAAAGCCCTTTACAAAAATAATGCTCATAAACTCAAATTCAATCCTAACTGCTTTCAATCAGTTGCAAGTGTAGACAGCAGCTCAATTGAATCAACCTGTATATTCCTGAAACACTCAACAAACATATAAACGCATGTGTGACAGAAAACAGTAAATAAACAGGTATAACATTCTTGTGTGATTCACACAACACATAATAAAGACATATATCAATGAATAACTCATAAATATAAATCAATAAACAATGAATCACAAGAAACAAGAATCATGTATATATCATGTATATCAAAAACAATGGTACTCCCCCTAACATTAATAGCCCAAAAAAAAAAAATGATGTACAAGGTGAAGCACCTAGATATAATCTAATAACTCTACTAGGTCCTCAAAACAAACAATATACTCCCCTTCACTATAAAAACTCCTCTACAAGTCAAAACTCTACTTGCCTTTTTGTGACGGAATGCCAAAGGGCAATCACAAGCCATCATCAAAAGGAGGCAGTGAGGGTGAATGAAGATGTGCTAAGTCGGCTCGTAGAGCACGTATCTCATCAATCAAGTCTGCTAAAATCTGACTATGAGTCGTCTGAACGGTCATGACAGTCTCTAAGGTACAACGTACATCAAAGTCATTCGAAGGAAGTGGAGGAACATCAGCAGCAACAACATCACCAACAGGATCAGGAACATCCTCGCCAGCGGGACTTGTAGAAGAAGAGGGATGAGATGTGGTACCAGAAGGCTCAAACCTAGAGTGTTTAGAGCCTACTCGAAGGTGAGCAGCCCTCTGTCTAAGAAAAGACGCACCTATGGAAGCAATAACATGAACGAGCTCAGAGGAAGGGAAATCATCTAGACTAAGATAAAGCAAAATCTTATGAATAAGGATAGGATGGACAAGAGCATGTGAAGAAGATGAATTCCTATAAACTTCGTTCAAAGAACGAAGAAACAAATGAGAAAAACTGATAAGAGCATCTATCACTAGATACAAAAAGACACACCGCTCTAGAGGAATGGTGTGAAGATGAGAAATGGGCAAAAAAGAATGATATGCTATCCTAAAGAAGAGATAGTGTAACTCAGATAGCTCAGCAGAGGTGATCTTAGGATCAGAACCCCATTGGATAGAAGACCTAGTGATGTAAGACATGACATCACTCAACAAAGGAGACTCATCATAAGGGTAGACTGGGTGCTGGATCAAAGGTACCCCTAGAGCATCAGCCACTACCATAGGAGTAATAGTGTACTCTATGCCTTGTATCCAACTCTTTACCAAAGTGTTGGAATCATAGACGCAGATAGAGATGTTCGAAAAGAACTTTCTAATCAAGGTAGCAGGTGGAGGAGGATCAGAAATATCCACCAAGGATAACCAACTCCGACGCTCAAAGTTTGCCCTAATGGTAGGATCAAGCTCATCTAAGACAACAGTTCGCTCAGACCAAATCTTTCTCCTAAGGTTTAGCTTATCATAAATCTCTTGATTTTTCTCACTCGAAAATTTCTCTCGGTCAAAAGAAGGTGGGGAAGGAGTAGGTGAGGGAATAGACCTACGAGCCCTAGTCTTCCTAGGTATAGTGCTAAGGAAAAGACAAAAAACACAAAGAGAAAACCAAAAAAAAAAAAAAAAACCAAAAAAAAAAAAAAAAAAAAAAAAAA